>NW_023494794.1:22532395-22554895 GCF_904425465.1 Colossoma macropomum
GGGCTGGGCTGCTGTGTTTTTAGAGCTAGCGTACATTAGCTACCAGAAAATATGGAGAGTGACAGAATCAAACGGCACTTTAGCCTTTTTGTCTTTTTTTCCTTTTTTTCTCCACTGCCATCCCCACCTTTGACGATGGAAGGTGTTTCTGATCAGGCAGTGCGTCTTGAGCCTTAACAGTATGAGCCACTGACTCAAGCCGCCGAAGAGTTAACGTAGCGCCAGAAAATGATTAGCAGCGAGTGGGAGAGGCATCCGAATGGCAGAACATTCCCTAAAACCGTGACAGCTCGCTTCTAATTATCTGCTCAGCAGGTCCATTCTCTAGTATTACCAGCATCACAACCTAGCTTTTAGCATGCTGCCTGTTTGATTCCAAGCACAGAAGTACAACCCCAATTCCAAAAAAGTTGGGACACTGTGTAAAAAGTAAATAAATGTAAATAAAAACAGAATGCAATGATTTGCAAATCTCATAGACCCATATTTTATTCACAATAGAACATAGAACACATATCAGATGTTGAAAGTGAGACATTTTACTATTTCATGAAAAATATTAACTCATTTAGAACTTGATGGCAACAATGCATCTCAAAAAAGTTGGGACAAGGGCAACAAAAGTCTGAGAAGTAAGTGGTTCTGCATTAAAAACAGGCATGATTCTGTATTGGAAATCACTGCATGGGCTCAGGAACCATTCCAGAAATCATTGTCTCTGAACACGTTGTGTAATCCCCAAATGCAAGTTAAAGCTGTATGATGCAAAGAAGAAGCCATATGTCAACACAATCCAGAAATGCCGCCGTCTTCTCTGGGCCAAAGCTCGTTTAAAAAGGACGGAGGGAAAATGGAAAACTGTTCTGTGGTCACGTAAATCAAAATTTGAAATTCTTTTTAGAAACCACGGTCCTGCGGAGAGGAACCATCCAGCTTGTTGCATTAGTGCCCATGGCGTGGGCAGCTTACACATCTGGAAAGGCTCTATCAATGCTGAACAGTATATAGAGGTTTTAGAATAACACATGCTCCCATCCAGACAGCGTCTCTCTCAGGGAAGGCCCTGCAAATTTCAGCAAGACAAGGCTAAACCACACACTGCATCCATCACAACAGCATGGCTTCACAGAAGAAGAGTCCGGGTGCTGAACTGACCTGACTGCAGTCCAGAACTTTCACCGATACAAAACATTCGGCACATGAAACAAAAACCCAGGACTGTTGAGCAGCTAGAATCCTACATCAGACAAGAATGGGACAATAATCCTCTCTCAAAACTCCAACAATTGGTCTCCTCACTTCCCAGACGTTTACAGACTGTTGTTAACAGAAGAGGGGATGCTACACAATGGTAGACGCGGCCCTGTCCCAACTTTTTCGAGATGCGTTGCTGCCATCAAGTTCTAAATAAGTTAATGTTTTTCATGAAATGGTAAAATGTCTCACTTTTAATATCTGATATGTGTTCTGTGTTCTACTGTGAATAAAATATGGGTCTATGAGATTTGCAAATCATTGCATTCTGTTTTTATTTACACTTATTTACATTTTACACAGCGTCCCAATTTTTTTGGAATTGGTGTTGTAGATTTAGAGCTAGGTTGTAAATTGAGATTATTTTAGGGTTAGAGTAAGTGTTAGGTTTAGGTTTTAAATTGAAATTAATCTTAGGGTTAGAGTGAGTGTTAGGTTTTATAGTTACAGTGGTTGACTAAGTTGTTGATCTGGATCAGGGTGGGGATTGTGATTAGAGTTAGGGTTTACTGTAGGTTTTGGGCTGAGGCTAGGATTAGGATTAGAGTAAGTGTTAAGTTTAGGGTTTGGGCTGGAGTGTTTGTGATGGTTAAAGTGAGTGTTATTTGTGCGTTGAGGTTAGGGTTTACATCTGAGATAGGTTTAGGTTTTAAGTCAAGATTAATCTGAAGGTTAGAGTGAGTGTTAGGGTTAGGTTTTAAATTGAGATTATTCTCAGGGTTAGAGTGAGTGTTAGGTTTTGGGTTGAGGTTCGGGTTAGGATTAGAGTAGGTATTGATCCAGATCAAGGTGGAGAACTCCATTGTTGGAGAGCCGAATTCCTGCACAGTTTGGTGGTTTTCCTGCTCGAGCACACCTGATTCAACTCACCAGTTAATTAGCAGCTTTGTTTGGCAGGGAGATTGTTAAACTGTGCAGGACTCTGGCCTTCAGTTCCTCACCTTCAATCTAGATCTTAAAGCTTACAGCGCACTTTATAACCCAATGTTACCACATTAAACATCTAATATGATGGAGCGCACGGTCAAACACATCACTGTAGTAACAATTTGAGTGTGCTTTTAGCTTGTCTAGGTGGTGTTAGCATCCATAAGTTGTATAAAAAAAGAAGCCCCGTTAAGCGACTGATATTCTTTTAAAAAATCTCTATTAACTAGTTTGATATCATTGTATCTTTGCATTCTCTAAAAAGAATAAAAGCAGTGAAGCGATTTTGTTTTAAAACATCATTACTGTTTGAAAAAGCAGGCCTGCACAATGCGCTCATTTTCAGTGAGTACACAATGTCTCATTTACTATTGTTGCTTTTGTCTGCACTATTTCCGTAGTCTTTTTAAGTCTTTTAGCTGTTTCTCTTTCTCAGAGTTCTATACTCTCGCTCTGTGGTCACTGTTGTGTTTTCTTTCTGTCCGCTGTGGTCTGTGCGTGGGAGTGGCACCCGCAGGGCGCTGCACTCGTTTATAAAAACCCGTCGTCCCTGGTGACAGGCTGTCAGCGGCAAAGCCGGCGGCTCTTGTTATGTCAGACAAACTGGGTACAAATGGGGCATTATTCGGCCCGCTCGGGTTTCTGGGTCGGGTGTCCTTCGCGCCTGTTGATTGTGCCCATAAAAATTTGGAATATGTTGAAAGTTCATCCAAAATATATGAAAACGTCTTATTATAGAAATGGCAACTTCATAGACAAAACAAATTATAAATGTATTTTAATGACACTTTTGAAAGTCATTCTGATCCACTTGTCATTAAATGCTTACACCATGTAAAGGTTGGTTGGCTCTTTTTTTTTAAATGACATTTTCCAAAATAAAAGTTTTTTTTTTTATTTTGCTTTGATATGGCATCAGTGATATCCTTACATTTTGGAACATATTGACAACATATTACTACACATTCCATTTTCCTCCAAGCTGAAAGCTGGTTTCCAGGGTGTGTGTGTGGTTTGTGTAGGGGGGGCGTCAGCGGTCCTTCCTCTGGGCCGTGTCCCGCCGCGTGTCGTCCGTCTCAATAGAGCGCATCTGCAGAAAGGCTGGGAGCCCGCGCTAATGCCCAGTGACCCGTCCTGCACTCCGCCGCACAAAAACACACCCAACAAATTTTACACCCCAAGCGCAGGCCCTCCGCCGACTGACGTCACCACACACACACACACACAGTCACACAGTCGTGTATAAGTATCCTTGTTGGGTATTTCCATTGACAGGTGTTGTAGGAATGCTGATTGATGGCACATGAACACCTGACCAAACTCTGACCTCAGCCTCATTACCTTAAAAATACATACATACATACATACATCATCTAAACCGCTTATCCTTCTGGGTCGCGGTGGGGTGCTGGAGCCTATCCCAGCCGTCACTGGGCGGAAGGCAGGATACACCCTGGACAGGTCACCAGTCCATCGCAGTACCTCAAAAATGTCAATATGAATGTTTTTTTTAATACTTTACTCTTTTTGTAGTAGATTAAATTGGAAGAAACACGGAGAACAGATTTGCGTCTTGGATTCAATATATTATTTGCTATATTCAGTTTATTATCAGGACAAAACCTTTGTATCTACAAAATAAAAAAATATTTAGGAGAAGCAAAAACTTTTTTTTAGTTAATGGAACAAAAGTTACAAATAGTTTTAGACCATTTTAATTGCTCCATTCACCATTTAATTGCTCCATTCACCATTTTTGGATCATATATTTTTTCTTAGGTCTCAAAATTATTGTTTTTGTTTAATAATCTACATATTGTTGGTCTAAAAAATTCCTGTACCATTAAAATTAGGGGTCAGATTTTACTCCTAACATTCAATCAGCAAATGCATTATTATTTCCTAATATTTTTATTTTTTAATGATTTTTGCCAATCTGTGTTGCAGCTGTATTCGAATGCTGCTGCTATACCTTTACTGAAATGAGCGTAGCATAATTATATATGGCTTATTGCATAAAAGAGATGTATGTAGACGTATAGATACAAATATATATGTAGATCTATAAATGTTATTGACATACATAACTTTTTTTAAAGAATTTAAAATGCCTGTTTGGCCCAAATAGCAAATAATGTTAATTTTGTGCCTTTGACTTCTAGAAAGTGCCGGAAATGACAAAAACATGACTCATAATTCATAACCGGTGCACCCCTATCATCAAGGTCCCCACAAAGATCTAAATACACAAACATGTGCACACACTCACACACACACAAAAAGAGTCAGAGCCCAGAGAGAGTAAGAATGAGTGAGAATGGTCACCCCCGGTCATTAGGACGAGGGTGGGGTGGTGAAGAAAAGTCAGACGAAAGAATGAATGAGTGAAAAAAAATCAAACGAAAAGTTAAACAAAAGGCAGCTCCAAAACACAAAGCGCTCCATAGAGATTTGGGAAGAAAAGGGGATATTGGGTTATGAAAATGATTCAGGGGGCTTTTCTTGCACATGCAAATGGGCTTTTTCTTTTTCGGGGGGGATTTCTTATTCATTACCCTGCGTGTGTATTTCTCAGCGTGACAGCGCTGCCTTTCTCCACACTGTTCCAGTACAGTCTCTCACGCCAGAGCCCACCGGACCACCCCCACTCACACACCGACAGGCAGATGAGGGCTAATGCGGTTACAAGCTGAATTAAAGTGCTTTGAATTAAAATGCTGTTTGCAAAGACTCATTAATCTTCATTAATTGCGACTTGAACGCCGGAGATCTGAAAGCTGGGCGTGAATCTTTGCTCCATTTCTGTTAAAGTTCAAGCTGATAGAATAAACTCAGCTTAGTGCATAAAACTCCTACAGAACCACATCTGTCTACAGATGTTCTACAGAGGGTCTCTACAGTGTGAGGGCTCAGATTAGGATCAGGGCCAGGATGAGGGTTATGTGGATCTTTGCATAGTGAAGTGTTCTTCAAAATGGTGGAGAATGTGCCTTATACACACTCTTAAAAAAGAAGGTTCTTTAGCAAAGAAAATGGTTCTATTGAGAACCATGAACACTCAAAGAACCCTTTGCATCTTTGCATCATGAAAAGGTTCTTCAGACTGATGGAGAATGTGCTTGTACATGGTTCTATATAGAACCATTTTGAAAAGGGTTGTATATAGAACCAAAAAGAGTTCTTACATTGTGACAATGTCAACAATAGAAGAACCCTTTTTGATGATATATAGAACCATTTTAAAAAAGAAACTATGCAGAATCATATACAACACATTGTTCATGCATAGAAATTTTAGGCAGGCAAGTGGTGCTACTTAAAAATTACAGTTGTAAATAGAACCATTGTGGTAACTAAAGAATCCTTTGAGAACCATCAGACAGTGTAGGTTAGGGTTAGAGAACAGTGAGCTGAATGTAATATCACTGCTGTTGGGAAAAATTTTTCATTTTCATTTTTCATTTTTTATCATAATTTGAAAATGCCTGTTGATCTTTACAATGTGTGTAAATTTCATGATGAATGGACCAAAAGAAACGGCCCAAAATGACTTGTAAAAACGTCTGGTTCCATTGACTTACATTAAAATTAGAGTTTGTTTTTTCCTTCTCCTGTAAAGTTATCATTTTGGAGATACAAGGTTTTGTTTTGACAACAGAAAATGGTGTCCAAAGAAAACCACGTGTCTCCAGTTTTATTGATTTTTTTTACATTATATTAACACACCAGCTGTCCTTTATGTTGTGTGAAAATTTCAAGATTAACAGACCAATATAAAGGCTCTAAAACCACAAATCACTTGGAATAAAATCACTTTACATTAAGAGATTTAGAGGGGTTTTTTTTTGCCTTCTCCTGTAAAGTTTCTACTTTGGAAATTCTACTTTGGAGACTTTTCTTTGGACAATGACTATATATATTGATATATATCACTGTTGTCAGAAGAAAACCTTGTATCTCCAAAATGACAGCTTTACAGGAGAAGGAAAAAACATACTTTACTTGTAATGTAAGTCAATGGAACCAGACCTTTTACCAAGTAATTGTAGGATGTTTATTTTGGTGCATTCATCATGAAATTTACACACAATGTAAAAAAAACAACAGGCATTTTCAAATTATGTCAAAAACTGAAAAATGGAGATAAGGTTTTCTTTCAACTGAGATATATGTAAACACACGCAAAATATTGGTACAGTATGTTTCAGTATAAGTGAAAAACTGTTGATGACGTTCAAATGTACTTTGAAATGTACTTTATTTCTTTTTTTCAGAGCTGCCCAAAGTGAGGCCCCTGAAGATGTTTGATTTGGCCCACCAGAAAGTCCCCCCCCCCACCTTTACCCAATGATAGAACAAAACATAGCTTTACACTCTGTATAACTCATTAAATATAGTGCAATCAAAATGCAATATTTTCCTTTAAATTGTGCACTTTTGATGATTTTGGTAACAGAATATAGAGTCATATTATACTGTGCATTTGCAAAAACTCAGTTTCAAACCTGCTGTATTTTACATATTGTATACTGTATATTTGTACGGTATTCAAAAGTTTGTGCAAACTGGTCAAATTTCATGTTTGTGTTATTTTTGTGTCATTTATTGATTTTTTTGCAAAATGTTAAAATGAACAAATAAATAAAAATTAAAATTTGCAGAAAAATGCCATATTTAAGTGTGTCTGTAGAGGATGTGTTCACTTATTCAGACTTAGAAAATCAACAATAAGGGGTATGCAAACTTTTGCATCTGACTGTTTATTGTTTTGCCTTTTTTGGACAAAATTACACTTTCACCAATAAATAAATAAATAATGAAAATAATTTATTTATTTCTTTATAAGTACAAATATTAAAACAAAAAAATCACCAACTTTTCCTAAATTAAGCACAGAAAATTCTCAAGTTCCAACAAATGAATAAATAACTAAAGAAGTAAAACAGAATCACTGTTTAAATACAGTCATCGTCTCCTCAGTCGGCACTGCAGGCTGTCTGTGAGCCTCCACACAGAGAGATGAACCTTTTAATTGTCTGCTTTTCTTAAACAAATTGACGGAGTTCATTAAAGCAGAAGGACGGAGGAGACGCGCTGACAGAGTCTTGCTGGGAGGAGCTAATTTCTGACACAGTGTTTCTTTGGAACTGGAGAGTGAAATTGATTCATTAAAGCCAAAGCGTCAGACAGCAGGTGCTCCAGCCTCTCTCCCTCCATCCCTCCCTCTTCCTGTCTTCTGTCCCTCAGCTTTTCATCCCTCTCTCCGCCCCTCCGCTACTACAGGCAGGAACGGAGAGCGAGAGAGAGAGACAGAGAGAGAGTGAGAGAGAGAGAGACAGAGAGACAGAGAGAGAGAGAACAAATCAAAGTCTGAGGAAAGAAACGTACATTGGTCATGGTGGTCAGACCATAGAGAGCTGAACCAGCTGAGGAGTCAGCATTGATGGACAGATAGAACAGAGGGGGGGGGGTTAAAGAGAGAAAAAAAAGAGAGAGAGAGAGATAAAGAGAGAGAGATAAAGAGAGAAAAAGAGAGATAAAATGAGAGAAAGGGAGAGAGAGAGAATGTGAAATTAAAAATAAAGAGACAAAAATAAAGAGAAAGAGAAACAAAAAGAAAGAGAGAGACAGAGGGACACAGAGGGAGAGAGAGGAATCGAGAGAAGGATAGAGAGAGAATGAAAGAAAGAGAGAGAGGAGACAGAGGACTAGAGAGAGATCGGGAGAGAGTGGGTGAGGTAGAGAGCAAGGGAGAGGGAGAGAGAGCGAGAGGGGGAAGAGGAGAAAGAGAGAGAGAGAGGCAGAGAGAGAAGAGGAAAAGGAGAAGTATAGAGAGAGAAAGAGAGAGAGGGAATGTGAAGAGTAAAGAGATAAATAAAGAGAAAGAGAAAAAAGATGGATAAAATGGAGAGAGAATGGAGAGAGAGAGAGAGAGAGAGAGAGAGAGAGAGAGAGAGAGAGAGAGAGATGAACATTCTAATATTGACATATTCCAGCAGTAAATAAACAGTAATTGTGTATTAAAATGTGTTGAAGTGTCTCTGTAGAGGGTGTGTTTACTTATTCACACTCAGAACATCAACACAAACATGGAATCTGACCAGGGTGCACAAACTTTTGCATACAACTGCATATGTGTTTCTGTGTGTGTACTTGTCAGTCTGTGTGGATCTGTGTGTGTGTGAGTGTGTGTGTGTGTGTGTGTGTGTGTGTGTGTGTGTGTAAATGTGTGTGTGTGGATCTGTGTGTGTGAAAGTTGTGCTCACATTCTTCTCCTGTCGTTGTTGTTAGGGAGTGTGTTGGGGAGTGAGAGAGGAACTGGCTGAGAAAAGCCGGACAATGGGCGAGAGAGCGGCGGCCGCGGGCCCGGACACTCTGAGCGCTCTTGTCAGTAGGGGGACGCTGAAGAGGGGACGCATTCTAAACGTTCTGTCACATTTGTGTACAAACGGCATGAAAGAGTTAGCTGACCTGCCCGTCTGCTTTTGGGAAAGTTCAAATGCCAAAACGCTCCTTTGTGTCGGGCAGAGTTCATTAAATTCATTAGTTTGACCCAGCATCTCTGAAAGAGCACAGAGTCCACTGAATTGGAAACTAACTTCCATAGAGGAGGACAAACCCCTTTTGAGGCGTACGTCAAAGCTTTTATGGCAAAATGGGGAGAAAAAGGGCCACTTCTCAATTGCTTCTGTACCATAACCAATGGATTCACATCAAAAGGCAATTCACACGCACAATATGATATTAAGCGCTCGGTTCCTCGTCTATCAGACGCTCATATTCAGCACTTTTTACAAGGAAGTGAGTGCCAAGCTCGCTGACACTGGAGGCTGCATCTTCAGTACTAGCTATAGGCAGCATAAGAACCCTAAAGTGGGGTGGAAATCCTTTACACAGACTTTAAAAGGTGCAGGAAAGTAGTGGCACTTGAAAGAAGCCTTGGCTCAGTTTCCAAAGCTCTTCTCATTCTAGAACATCTTGACTTTTGCAAAGAGGTTCTCGTGAAAATGCTTTTTGTGTATGATACTAAAATGTTGTCATTCTGTAGAAGCAAAGAATACTTTTAAAAATAAACAGGATGTTTGAGCAACTCTACACTCTTAAAAACAAAGGTTTTCAAGGGTTCTATAGTGAAGAAAATGGTTCTATATAGAACCATGAACACTCAAAGAAACTTTTGCATAATAAAGTGTTCTTTACATCATGCAAGCGTTCTTCAGATCGATGGAAAATGTGCTGTAGATGGTTCTATATAGAACCTTTTTGAAAAGGGTTCTGTATAGCACTCAAAAAGGTTCTTCTATTGTTACAAGCTTAACCACATAGAACCATCTACAGAATATATTGTGTAAGGTTCTGTTCAGAAGCATATTCAAAAAGGTTCTCTGTCGCACCAAAAAGGGTTCTTCTATTGTTACAAGCTAGACATTGTAACAATACAAGAACTCTTTTGGGTGCTAGATAGAACCATTTTCAAAAAGGTTCCACATAGGACCATCTACAGCACATTTTTCATCAATCTGAAGAACACTGTGTTCTATATCATGCTTAGATGGCTCCTTGCATTGTGAAATGGTTCTTCGGACTGATGCAGAATGTGTACAAGGTTCTGTACAGAAGCACTCAAAAAGGTTCTATGTCGCACCAAAAAGGGTTCTTCTGTTGTTACAAGCTTGACACTGTAACAATACAAGAACTCTTTTGGGTGCTAGATAGGACCATTTTAAAAAGGGCTCCACTTAGAACCATCTACAGCACTTTTTTAGCAATCTGAAGAACGTTGATTTCTAGAACACTTTCTAGTGTTTTTCTTAAATCATGCAGAGGGTTCTTTGAGTGTTCATGGTTCCATCTTTTTTAAAGAACCTTCTTTTTTAAGAGTGTACACAGCATGGAACAAGAAGCAAATCTGATTTGACTAACATTCTAATCAATGTAAAACCCAGAGTGTTTATTTAATATACATAGAAATGATTCATTCAGTAAGTATTTCTGAAGAGACGAGATATTAAATAATCCACTTGCACAAGAAAGAAGAAAGTCAAAGTAAAAAGAGTGAGAAAAACAAAGCTACAGAGAAACTGGAGCTCCTAACAACCACCTGGAAGACCTGTTAGACACCGAAACTGCCCACATCAGATAAACAGCACTTAAAGCTTTCATCTTTGAGAGAGAGGAGAAAATCAAGCTGCTTCAGATCTGAAAACATCCACAGGTGTTTCTGTCCATCCTTCCACTGTGAGAAGACGACTCAGCGCTGTGGGTCTGAAAGGATGTGTAGCTGTTCAAGAAGAACCTCACTGAGAAAAGGAGACACATCAAACAAAGAAGCTGAACAATGGACTGACCACCCCAGAGTCCAGACCTCAACACCACTGAATGTGTTTGATTACTTCAGAAAATGATCAACCAGCTTCTAAGACTGAACTTTGGAGGTGTGTCTGCAGATTTCTTAGAGAAACTAGTTGTTGTGCAATTTTCTGATAAATATGTTTTCTGCTGAAATCAGAGTAAGAGCATACATGCACTGAGAAATCGATTATTAGCTAAAATACAACTCTCTTTATCAGATTTCTTAATTGGATTTCTAGATCGGAGTATGGTGTTTACATGACCATTTGAATAATCAGATAACTGCAGAAATCCAATTATGATCTGATTACTGAGTGCATGTAAACACACTCACTAAGGGCATTTACATGCCCTGGAAAATCCGATAACTGCAGACAATCAGATTTTGTCAATAATCCGATCAACACGTTTACATGCTCTTGAGTAATCAGATAATGGGGAAACTCCGGGTTTACATGAATCAGACAGTAATCAGATTTCTGCTTTGCAACCAGCCAATAAACTCACAGAACAAGACGTGACTTAAACGTAACGAGAAACTCAAACTGTTTTAAATGATCACATTACTTTACCTGAAAATATGAACATACATCATCTAGAAGATGAAAAATATTGAAATCCTTCATTCTGTGTTTGGTTTCAGCATTGCTCCAAAAGCGTTTTGCTGCATCTCGCTGCATCTTTGCTTATTTCCGGTACAGCAGTCTGTTCTCGCATATGTGCAGATTGAGAAATCTGATTACTGAGCTACAATCCAGCTCTCTTTATCGGATTTCTCTATCGGAGTACGGTGTTTACATGACCATTTGAGTAATTGGATAACTGCAGAATTTGATTATGATCGGATTATTGAGTGCATGTAAACACACTCACTGTGTGCTGCTCTGTATTTGTTCCTGTAAGTTCTTGAAGTCAGAACACTTTGTTTTCAGGGTCCATTTAACCCTGTAGTGTCCACAAACTCGCCAGTGCATCAAATTCTGTGTTTCTACATCAGTTTTTATATCTTTGCAATAATACGGTGCAGAAATCCGGTTCAAAAATTTCCTGAATCCGTTGAGTCGCCCTTTCCATTCCATCTTATCACGAGATCGTACATGACTCACATCTGGAGTTATGAGCCTATAAAGAGGGGCTGAGATAGATGTCATCTGCCTCTCACCGCATGTAACTGGTGGATTCGTGTGTCTGTCTACATTTTGAATGAAACTGACAAATGGACATTCAGGAGATTACTAAGGACTGACCATCACACCAGGAACCCTTCATTCTTTATTCAGTCCACATTGGAGACTCATGTGAAATGGCATGCAGAGAGTTTACAACTGCTGAAGTTGCTGCAGCGGTTTTGGAAAGTAGTGATGAAGATAAAGGAGCATTTTAGTATGAAACATATGAGCATCATGCTATATGAAGAGCCTTTAAAGGAGAATTTCAGAAGATATGCACAAATCTAGAACATGTCCTCAGACCCCAGACTGCTGTCTTGCTCTTTATGATTTTGAGCATCAGGCAAATCTGCTTTACTGTTCTGTGCTGGAGTGACGAGTACATCAAACACTGTTCATTAGCATGAGGCAGTTTGCTAAAGGCCAGCTGCAAAATGTTCAAATGTTTAAACTCTCCAAGAGAACAATATTAGTGGCCTCGCTGCTATAGCCATTAATTAGAGGTCACATTCAAATTAGCGGTCATGCCATTAATGGGGGTCACATTAGCTTCATTTCTCCTCTGATAGCAGGGCTGGGTGAGTGCTTCTTGTTCAGGATGAATTGGCTGCTCTGAAGTACAATGGCTAGGTTTAATAGAGCGTTCTTGAAAGAGAAACTAGTCACTAGCCTACAATTTCCCTTTCGGGCCTTTTTCCAGTATAATACATAACACCTGTGTTCAAAAAACAATCATAATTCATTTTTACTCCGCTATTTTCCAGCCTCTCTTTATCCCTTAGGATTAAACAGGCTGTTTTCGTTACTGTGCCTTTAAGATTGATATGGATGATTTTACTGAACTGGTTCAAAGTGAGAGCTGGAACTCAACTGGGACTTTTAACTGATTTTAGACTTTAGACTAAAATTCAACATTCTGCTTTGTCACTAGCAAAACATTCATAGCACAAAATGTTTCTGGAGTGACTGTTTCGGTAATGACAATTTTAGCTAATTTTGGACAGAATTAAAAAACGCAGCCTGTACATGATTAGCAAACGTGTATTTGCCACCTGCTTTACAGATAATATGGTAATGGGAATTGCAGGCAGCAGGTGTATGTAAATATTTTATCAAGTTATTATTACCATAAATTCCAAAAAACAATAGAAATTCTATTAATTTAACTGTATAAATATTGGGTTACACATTTTACCAAATCAACAAAAATATATTTTTAGATAAAAATTAGATTTCATGGCACTTTCCATAACTGTTTACTAACTACCACGTTTAAAAATAATTGTTTTTCCATTATTTCCATTTCCATGATTTAAGCAATTTTAAACAATAAAAACACATTAAAACATTTTATCATGTTTAAGTAATAATTCATGCGATAGAGGGTTAATACAGTTGTTGGCAACATGCAGAATGAAGTCAGAAACCCCTGCTGACCCCTGAAGTTAAGCTTCTAAGAAGAAATCTTTCAGCTCTTGAAATGTCCAAAAACATTGTGTTCCTGAACTTAATGGAATTATAGAAAGTACTATTTCAAAATAAATGTCTTTCTTTTAAAATAAGGTGACATAATTTACTTAAAGTGGCTTAACTTCAACGCAACTCATTCCCATTTCCAACTCAAGTTGATTTACTGGTGTTGCTTTACCTTATGTTGGGCCAACATTCTACCCCAAAGAGAAGCACTTAATCTGTAAATCTACTCATCAATGCTCCAAGGATCTCAGGAGATCATCACACTTATTGGCAGTTATAAATAAGAGCATCAATCATTAATACTCATATGAGCCATAATAGCCATATTCCAGATGGTAAAAGTCTCCAAATGCTACCCCAACTTGTTTTTTACACTCATAAAAAGGTTCTTCAAGGTTTTTTAGTAAAGACAATGGTTCTATATAGATCCATGCACAGCCAAAGAACCATTTGCATGCTAAAATGGTTCTTTGCATGGTGAAATGTTCTTCAGATTTAGAGAAATGGAGAATGTGTTCTAAATGATTCTATATAGAACCTCTTTGAAAATGGTTCTATATAACACCAAAAAGGGTTCTACCATTGTAATGATGTCAGAAAGGTTCTTTTTCGAACCATACATGAAACTGAAGAACATTTCACTATGCAAAGAATCATTTAAGGATGCATATAGTTTTTGAGTGTTCATGCATCTATATAGAACCCTTGTCTTTACTGAAGATCCCTTGAAATATAGAACCATCTTTTATAAGAGTGTACAATACATTTAGACAAGAGAGCCACAGCTGGGGTCACATTCAGAGTCACAACTGAAGGAACACGTAGAAAAATTAGCCAAACTTCTTCAGTCACTTAAAGCAACCCCAACAAATAGCACTTAATAAAAGCTCAGAACCAATGTTAGAGTATCAGTTGTGACATGAATTCCAGCTATTATTTAAAAGTGACTACCTTTAAACCAAGTTTTATAAGAGAGTAGTAAAGATCAATTAGAGTGGGATGAGGCTAAAAATAATGAAGCTAGATAATTAACCTAACTGGAGAAAATAAACATACAGCTAATAGCCTACACTCTCAGGAGTAAAGGTACTAAACTGTCACTAGGGCAGTACCCCTCTTGTCACTGGGGTGGTACTCTCAAGAGCACATCTCAGTACCTTTAGTCAGGGAACATAACTGTACCATAATCCACTGAAATTATATTTTCTAAGTAGTATTGACTCCACACACCACATCTTGTCTCCATTTTATTTTATTGTTCTGTTTTAAAACATTAGGTTATGAAAAATGTATTTAAAAAGTTGGAAAAACTTATTTAAGGTGCACAATTGGACCTTAAAACCACTGTTGTACCTTTGAGGGAACATTTACATTCTTTGCACCTTCGTGAATGAGAAATGTACCTGAACAGAACCTTTATTTCTGACAGTGAAGGAGGAAATACAGCACAGTGATGATAAGTAAAACAAAGGGAAAGACCCGCCCAGATGGAGCAAGAAGCCAATAAAAGTATTAAAAAATCATCAGAAAAGTTGAGTACAATGGGATATTTATCCTTTATAACTATAACAGATTTAATTTATTCAGATATGTCTGTCATGATAGCAGGTGGAAATCCCATCAGGCTTGGAAAAAATGATTCTCTTTTATTTGACCTGATTGACTTTGGCTGATTTAATGTTTGGGATAATTATCGAAGAAAACCTCGTATTTCGAAAATGGTAATTTTACAGGAGAAGGAAAAAACCTACTTTACTTTTAATGTAAGTCAATGGAACCAGACTTTTTTCCAAGTCATTTTGGGTTGTTTCTTTTAGTCCATTCTTCATGAAATTTACATGACCATGTAAAGGGCAACAGGCATTTTCACATTATGTCAAAAACTGAAAAATGAAAAAATGGTGGTTTTCTTCTGACAGAGGCGTCATGTTTTTTTCAGCACTCATACTTTATTTAATTCTATTTAAAATGGATCAAAGCAATTAAGTTCGTTTCTTTTATTTTTATTAATTTCCTTGTTATTTCTTTTATTAGTTTTTATAACACTTGAAAGCTGATGTTTTTTGAGTGTGTGTTATTTTTAATGCAAGAAGATGAAAGAGTGTTTGTGATTACTTGGATTGCGAGAAGCAGAAAATGATCAACCAGCTTCTAAGACTGAACTTTGGAGGTGTGTCTGCAGATTTTTTGAGAAGCTGAAAGTGAGTCTCCTGAAAAGAATGGAAGCTGTAATAAAGGTAAAGAGTGACACACTGACCACTCAAACAGCTGATATTAGATTTAACCTTTGTGGCTTTTGTGTGATTTTCTGACACTGAAAATAACTAATTTGTCTTCGATTGTCTGATTTAACTGGAAATTAAATAAAAGAAATGAGGGTCTTTGACTTTTGCACAGCTCCTTCTGCATTAGAATACTGATAACCATGAATGTGTCCGGTGCCTGGATAACTGTGACCTTTACCCTTCATGCTGGAAATGTTCACAGGCGAGCGCTCAGTCCATGTAGTCCATATAAATGCAAAAACTCAATGGCACGATAGATGTCACATTACAATTAATATAATCCATTATTTCAATAAAATAGTCATAACTATAATGCATAACTTCTTTCTCTCACAGTAGGGTTAGAATTTATGAGTGTGAAGAGAAAAAGAGGTGAAACAAAGCAACAGATTTCCTCAGAGAGGGGGCTTTTAGGCTCTTTTATTACCAACAAGTAGGCCCAGGCTATCTCTAAATATGCCAAAAGAGTGATTTCATAGGCCTAACAGCCTATTTTCCCATCTTTAATCCAGTTAAATCAAATCTGTAAAGCACTTAAACCTTTAATACCCCCTCCACATGCACACGCACACACACACACACACACACTTAACACTTAATACATCAGCGCTCTCTTCGCTCACAACGGTTTTAACAGTGTCATCTGCCGAGGCTGGTGGTTGGGCAGCTTATGAAAGATAATCAGACCTATTCAACGGCGATCCTCATAAAAGAGAGGGAACCTGCAGTCTGTGCCGTTGCCCCCGGGGTAGGATTAGGAGGGGGGACCCATAGACACCCAGTCAAACCCCAGTGGGACCTTAAATCCCGTTACACTGTCAGCCCACAACAGATCCCTCCATACAGCCGTGCGGGGCAAAGGCACTAGCGTGCACTTCAACCTGTCTCAAAGCCATAGAGTCTCCAACCATGAATAATTTACACCATACGGAAGCCATTGACCCCCAAACCCAATGAACATAGTGTTCACTTAATTTGATTTTATTACCCACATATGAGAGGGGCGAAACAAACAGCGTGAAAAAAGAGGGGAGTCTGCTGAATCAGGCAGCTGCAACCGTTTCAGAACAATAAAAAAAAAAGAAGACAGAGAAAGAAAAAGTCCACCCATGACTCGGGCAGCCGAGTGGCTTTATTATTATTGATTATCTGCAGTTTAGTCAGGCTTTCCTGTCTCAGCTCGCGCTGATGGCGTCATTATACGAGTTTGATTTAAAGTCGTGAGGCGCGGAAATAGAAAATAATTCTGAAAAGTGAGCTTGTTGATGTGTCATTATGGCCGGCTCGATTTACATAGCAGGTGGAGGTGGCGTGATAATGTATGCAGCCTATAGCACTGCATTTAGTGCATTATCTAAGCTTGTTTATCATGAATAAAAACAATGCTTTTGTTGGGGTGAAGGGGTTTTCATGTTTATTTACATCAGCGTGGATGGAACTGTGTCGTCGGTCTTCAGAGCATCGCTTAATTTATTTATTCATTCATTCATTTAGTTATGCAACAATCAAACCGACTGTGGTTTATAGTTTATATAATATCAGAAAACTTTCGAGCATGTTTGCCTTCGCATTTAGACTCCAGATCAAATAGAAATAGAAACTGGATCGTGTAAATTTACATCCACATTCTTTTTGGCTTCTATTTGTTTTCAAATATCTTCATTTATTGAACTTCTTAAAGTCCTTAAGGGGTTTGTTTGTGGGTCCACATTTTAATTCTGTCACAACTAGAGAAATTAAATATTAGTTCCACAGTAATTACTGAATAATTAATCGTATCTAATTTATATATGATCTGTAGTTACTGACTAATTCATAGTTATTACTGTGTAATTCATAGCAGTTAGTGAATAATTTATAATTAAATACTGAATGTTGTGAAAATAATTACTAAATAAATTATAATAGATATAGAATAATTTATAATAATTATTATGTAATTTATTATAGATACTAGATACTCAATAAATCTTACCAGTCACTAGTTCATAGTAATTGCTACAAAATTCATAGTATTTACTGAATAATTCATAATAGATTCTGAACATTTCAAAATAACTACTATTTAATTCATAATAACTACAGCAAAATTCAAAATAATTACTACATAATTTATAATATATACTGAATAAAACTTACTAGTCAGTTATTCATAGTAATTGCTACAAAATCCATAGTATTTACTGAATAATTCATATGAAGTACTATATAATTTATAATAGATACTGAATAACTCATAGCAGTTACTAAATAACACAGTGTATAATTTATAGTTTAACATAGTTACTGACTAATTCTTAGTAATCTCAGTGTAATTCATAGCTCTTACTGATTTATTCATAATAGATACTGAATATTTCAAAATAACTACTATGTAATTCACAATAGATACAGAATAATTCATAATAATGACTATATAATTTATGATAGGTACTGAATAGTCCATGGCAGTTACTGAATAATACATAGTATGTAAATTATGTATAGTTGAAAGTAGTTACTGACTAATTCATAGGAATCACAATATAATTTATAGTAGTTATTCAATAACTCATAGTAATGGCTATACAATTCATTGAAGTGTATTTAATTATAGTATATGGGTCATATACTATATAATTCACAGCAGTTACTGAATAATTTATAGTTACAGTTAGAGATACTACATAATTTGTAAATGCTGTATAATAAGTCTGCAATTTAAATTAACTTCAGATGTTCTCTGTTAGCACGTATGTATCTCCTAATAGTGCACCAGGTGATTCTGAATCCTGAACCTAGAAAGTACTGACACCAACACTGCTGCAAATTCAGAGGGAGCTGGGGGGGGCTGAAGGGGCCAGGAGGATGTGTCCCCTCTACACTGTTAGAAATAAAGGTTCTTTGCAGGTACATTTATCGTTCATCAAGGTACAAACACTGTAAATGTTCCCTCAAAGGTACAACAGTAGTTTTAAGGCCCAGTTGTGTACCTTCCAGGTGAAAAGTACACATTTGTACCTTTTTATTATTTAATGTTTTAAAACAAAGCAATAAAATAAAAAGCCTGGAGACGAGATGAGGTGTGTGGAGTCAGTACTACTTAGAAAATATCATGTCAGTGGATTATGGTACAGTTATGTTCCCTGACTAAAGATACTGAGATGTACCCTCAAGGGTTCCACCCCAGTGATAAGAGGGGGACTGCCCCAGTGACAGTTTAGTACCTTTATTCTGAGACTGTATGTTTGGTGGTTGATGGATGGTTGTCAAAGAAATACATAACTGTGAAAGAGTTCTTAGATATTATTTTTCATATTATGCAGCTGTTAATATTCCTGTGCATTTAAAAACTCTAATTAAGTCAGTGTGGATTGTAGATTGTTGTTTAGTTTAGTTTATAATCAGATATTGACAAAATCAAGGAAACACTGACCTGCTTGTACAAATGGATGCTAAATATTTTATGCAAATCATAATAAATTCAAATTGTGATACACTGGAAAGAAAAACTGCTGTCGAAAAGGCAATAAATTAGAATCTCTATACTGCATGTGTATGTCGTGTATAGGTATGATGAATTGTTAACCTCTTACATGAGCACAGGCCCACTGGCAGTCCCAGTGTTCTATTACACACTGCTATAACCTAAGAATAGCTCAGCCAGTTTGCACTGAAGTCCCTGTAGTTACTGAATAATAAGTCTTAGTATGTAATAAGCCTGAGATTTATGAGGGTTAATGTTATTCCTTGGTGTTTGTGTTTTAATAAATACATGTAAAGCATTAAATATCAATATGAAACTCTTACTGTAGCCACTTTTTCACTTATTTTTGCATTTGAATTGCTGTATGTCGCCTCCTGATACTGGTTCTGTCCCGTTTGTCTGACCAAATTTGCACCGCTGGACATTAATATCAGTTTTTTAATCATATATGAGCTCTGCAGGTGTATCATTCTTGTCCATGCGCAATAATAATAATAATAATAATAATAATAATAATAATAATAATAATAATAATATAATTACACTGGTGCACACTTCAAAAGATGGTTCTCTCTGTAGAACCATTTCATGTTTAAATGGTTCTTTTCATTGTGAAATGGTTCTTCGGACTGATGGAGAATGTGTTGTACAAGGTTCTGTACAGAAGCATTCAAAAAGGTTCTATGTCACACCAAAAAGGGTTCTTCTATTGTTACAAGCTTGACATTGAGTACCAGTGTAATTATTATTATTATCATTATTATCATTATTATTATTATTACCTTTGCCTTTACTAAAGAACCCTTGAAGAACCATCTTCTTAAGAGTATAAGAGAGCCTGGTTGACACTGTATTTTACCTGCATTTAAAAGGTTCTGTACTGATTAAAGTAGAGATTAAAAAGAAAAGAGAAAATGTAAATTAGCAGCAAAAAGAACATTTTTCTGTGTTCAGTGTTAAATATATAAAATATTTGGTGAATAAAGGAGTTTTATTTATTTTTGTAGTATCATTCGTATAAAGCTTTGTGGTGCTGCTTGGTATCGGTATCGAAATCAGAACTCTGGTGTGGTGTCAGCCTCACTGCCCAGGGTTAAAGGTCTAACTGCGAACTGTCCACCTTCACGGTCAAGCCCAGCCATTCAGCTGCACTTTAGAACTGCGCCTCTAGAGGGCAGAGTGTCCATCGCCTTAGTGAAGGTCAAAGCTATTTGTCGATCTCCAGTTGGGAGGACAAATGAGGATGAGCTTCCTGGAGTAGAGGCCACTGCACACACACACACACATACACACACACACACACACACACACACCCACACACACACACAGTTCTAGGCACCATTTCTAAAGTTGTTTATCTGGTCTTTAAGTGTTTACTGCTCAGAAAATGACTAATGTGAGAATAAATACAAACAATTTTAATATAATGAGTAGTGAATTCATGCACACACTTAAAAAGATGGCTCTTCATGGGTTCTTTACTAAAGGCAATGGTTCTAATTAGAACCATAAGTTCTATACAGTACCATTTCATGCCTAAATGGTTATTTGCATGGTGAAATGCTGTAGATGGTTCTATATAGCATCAAAAAAGGTTCTGCTATTGTTCAAATCTTGACATTGTAACCATAGCAGAAGCCCTTTTGGTGCCATATAGAACCATACACAACACATTCTCCATCAATCTGAAGAACTATTTTGCAGCTCAGTATTGTTTGTAGTGATCATTCAGCACCTGGTTTACTTAATCAGTACTTTGTTACTGAAATCAGGTGTTCTGCTGATGGAATTGAGTGAATCAGTACAGCGACTGGGGGTGTCCAAATCTGGAACCACACCTGAGTTCCTCTGTCGAGTTCATAACCTCTCAAGTACTCTTTAGAGAACATGAAACTCTTAAATTCAAATTTCAAATTAGTGTTTTAGTGTGTTAACATTTAATTGTAGTTATTTTTTAAAGACTTTTACAAGCAACATCACACTTTATCACACACACACACACACACACACACACAAATATATATGTATACAAATATATATATATATATATATATAATTTAACATTGTAACGTGTTAATTTATGAATATTGTATTTGATAATAAATGTATATGTATGAGTGTGTATGTATATATGTATATATATATATATATATACACACATTCACATACACACATACATAGTAGTACATGTATATATTTATATACACATGTATACATATATGTATGTATAAAACTTTAATAAAGGTGTTATTACACATTTTTCATTTAAACACTTCATACATATATGTTTATAAATTATTTAATTGTATATATATATATATATATATATATATATATGACATACATATACACAAATGATATCATTTTAGATTTTATTCAAGAAAAAAAATAAATATATATATATTGTTTTTTTTCTTAAATAAAATCTAAAATGATATGATTTGTGTCAGATATTTTAGGATTAAATATTATCATAAGAGGGTTCATAGATTAATAGATTACACAGTGTGATGGTTAAACTGGATCTAATGCTGAATAGACTTTTTTATTAAACAAATAAAGATTTATTTTTGAGAATGTGGCAGCCATTGTACCAATAAATGCATTATTAAAGTCCTTTCTCTCCTCCTCTCTTTCTCTCTCTCTCTCTCTCTGTCTCTCTCTCTCTCACTCTCTCTCTCCACAGGTGCCTCACTCTTTGTTTAAGTGGTCAGAGCAGAGTGAGTAAACGGTCAGTAATGGTCTCAGGTTGTGAGAGTCAGTGTTCTGGGGCTCTGAACGCAGAAAGCATTTGTAACATATTGAATTAAAATCCGGAGCAGTTTTATTTGACTTTGTCTTGGCGGTGTGAATCATCCTGATTAAAAGCTCACAAAGACTCGTTTCATTCAATCAGCCCCGCGCTGTCCCACCTCAACAAAGCCCCCAGGAGACGCTAATGGCTTTAATCGATGTGGGCAAAATATGGTAAAATGCACTGAAATTAAATCTTTGTTACATTATAACAGCATCATGGAGCCGTTCTGTAATTACGGGTTTAGAATAAAACAGGGCTCGAGGGGCTGCGTGGGCGAGCGAGAGGAAACACTGACCATTAGAGCTGAAGCAAAGGCCTAAATACTCTCTCTCTTTCATTATCTCTCTCCGCCTCTATCTCTCCTTCATTCTCTCGCTCACTTAATCATCCCTTTTTCTCTCACTCCCTTTGAATCTTTCTTGCTCTTTGTTTTTCTTTCCTCTTTCTCATTCTCTTTGTCACACTCTCTCTATCTCTCTCTGCCTTTCATTCTCCCCCTCTTTCTCTCTCTCTTTTGTCTCTCACTCTCTAACCTCTCCCCCCCCTCTCTCTCTCTCTCACTCACTCTCTCTGTCTTTCTCTCTCTTTCTCCTCGGTCTCTCTCACTCTCTCCGTCTTTCTTTCTCTTTCTCCCCTCTCTTTCTCCTGTCTCTCTCTCTCTCTCTCTCTCTGTCTTTCTCTTTCTTTCTCCTCTGTCTCTCTCTGACTCTCTTTCTCTCCCTTCTATCTCTGTCTCTTTCTCCCTCCTCTCTCTCTCATTCTCTTTCTCTTTCC